>NW_025963247.1:607854-609854 GCF_020740725.1 Corvus hawaiiensis
TAGGGTTAGGGTTAGGGTTAGGGTTAGGGTTAGGGTTAGGGTTAGGGTTAGGGTTAGGGTTAGGGTTAGGGTTAGGGTTAGGGTTAGGGTTAGGGTTAGGGTTAGGGTTAGGGTTAGGGTTAGGGTTAGGGGTTAGGGTTAGGGTTAGGGTTAGGGTTAGGGTTAGGGTTAGGGTTAGGGTTAGGGTTAGGGTTAGGGTTAGGGTTAGGGTTAGGGTTAGGGTTAGGGTTAGGGTTAGGGTTAGGGTTAGGGTTAGGGTTAGGGTTAGGGTTAGGGTTAGGGTTAGGGTTAGGGTTAGGGTTAGGGTTAGGGTTAGGGTTAGGGTTAGGGTTAGGGTTAGGGTTAGGGTTAGGGTTAGGGTTAGGGTTAGGGTTAGGGTTAGGGTTAGGGTTAGGGTTAGGGTTAGGGTTAGGGTTAGGGTTAGGGTTAGGGTTAGGGTTAGGGTTAGGGTTAGGGTTAGGGTTAGGGTTAGGGTTAGGGTTAGGGTTAGGGTTAGGGTTAGGGTTAGGGTTAGGGTTAGGGTTAGGGTTAGGGTTAGGGTTAGGGTTAGGGTTAGGGTTAGGGTTAGGGTTAGGGTTAGGGTTAGGGTTAGGGTTAGGGTTAGGGTTAGGGTTAGGGTTAGGGTTAGGGTTAGGGTTAGGGTTAGGGTTAGGGTTAGGGTTAGGGTTAGGGTTAGGGTTAGGGTTAGGGTTAGGGTTAGGGTTAGGGTTAGGGTTAGGGTTAGGGTTAGGGTTAGGGTTAGGGTTAGGGTTAGGGTTAGGGTTAGGGTTAGGGTTAGGGTTAGGGTTAGGGTTAGGGTTAGGGTTAGGGTTAGGGTTAGGGTTAGGGTTAGGGTTAGGGTTAGGGTTAGGGTTAGGGTTAGGGTTAGGGTTAGGGTTAGGGTTAGGGTTAGGGTTAGGGTTAGGGTTAGGGTTAGGGTTAGGGGTTAGGGTTAGGGTTAGGGTTAGGGTTAGGGTTAGGGTTAGGGTTAGGGTTAGGGTTAGGGTTAGGGTTAGGGTTAGGGTTAGGGTTAGGGTTAGGGTTAGGGTTAGGGTTAGGGTTAGGGTTAGGGTTAGGGTTAGGGTTAGGGTTAGGGTTAGGGTTAGGGTTAGGGTTAGGGTTAGGGTTGGGTTAGGGTTAGGGTTAGGGTTAGGGTTAGGGTTAGGGTTAGGGTTAGGGTTAGGGTTAGGGTTAGGGTTAGGGTTAGGGTTAGGGTTAGGGTTAGGGTTAGGGTTAGGGTTAGGGTTAGGGTTAGGGTTAGGGTTAGGGTTAGGGTTAGGGTTAGGGTTAGGGTTAGGGTTAGGGTTAGGGTTAGGGTTAGGGTTAGGGTTAGGGTTAGGGTTAGGGTTAGGGTTAGGGTTAGGGTTAGGGTTAGGGTTAGGGTTAGGGTTAGGGTTAGGGTTAGGGTTAGGGTTAGGGTTAGGGTTAGGGTTAGGGTTAGGGTTAGGGTTAGGGTTAGGGTTAGGGTTAGGGTTAGGGTTAGGGTTAGGGTTAGGGTTAGGGTTAGGGTTAGGGTTAGGGTTAGGGTTAGGGTTAGGGTTAGGGTTAGGGTTAGGGTTAGGGTTAGGGTTAGGGTTAGGGTTAGGGTTAGGGTTAGGGTTAGGGTTAGGGTTAGGGTTAGGGTTAGGGTTAGGGTTAGGGTTAGGGTTAGGGTTAGGGTTAGGGTTAGGGTTAGGGTTAGGGTTAGGGTTAGGGTTAGGGTTAGGGTTAGGGTTAGGGTTAGGGTTAGGGTTAGGGTTAGGGTTAGGGTTAGGGTTAGGGTTAGGGTTAGGGTTAGGGTTAGGGTTAGGGTTAGGGTTAGGGTTAGGGTTAGGGTTAGGGTTAGGGTTAGGGTTAGGGTTAGGGTTAGGGTTAGGGTTAGGGTTAGGGTTAGGGTTAGGGTTAGGGTTAGGGTTAGGGTTAGGGTTAGGGTTAGGGTTAGGGTTAGGGTTAGGGTTAGGGTTAGGGTTAGGGTTAGGGTTAGGGTTAGGGTTAGGGTTAGGGTTAGGGTTAGGGTTAGGGTTAGGGTTAGGGTTAGGGTT
>NW_025963248.1:0-20000 GCF_020740725.1 Corvus hawaiiensis
GTAATTTCCACCTGAGCGTCGAGCAGCCGCCGCCGGCCCTCGGGGGGGTCGTGGGCGCCCAAGTGATCCCTGCGCAGCTCCTGCTCCACCAGCATCAGCCTGCGGGGCCAGGCTTCACCGGGGTCATGCTGCCACCCCCCCGGGGACATCCCCGGGGACACCCAGGGACACCCCCCGGGCTCCCGCGCGCGCCCACGGGGACGCCCAAAGGCTTGGGGACATCGCCGGGGTCCACCTTGGGGACAACGCCAGGGACACCCCAGGGACACCTTGGGGACATCCCCAGGGACACCTCAAGGAACGTGGGGACATCCCCAGGGGACACCCCCAGGGGACACCTTGGGGACATCCCAGGGACACCTCAAGGACGTGGGGACATCCCCAGGGACACCCCCAAGGACACCTTGGGGACACCCAGGGACACCTCAAGGACGTGGGGACATCCCCAGGGACACCCCAGGGACACCTTTGGGGACATCCCCAGGGACACCTCAAGGACGTGGGGACATCCCCAGGGACACCCCCAAGGACACCTTGGGGACACCCAGGGACACCTCAAGGACGTGGGGACATCCCCAGGGACACCCCCAGGGACACCTTGGGGACAGCCCAGGGACACCTCAAGGACGTGGGGACATCCCCAGGGACACCCCAGGGACACCTTGGGGACATCCCCAGGGACACCTCAAGGACGTGGGGACATCCCCAGGGACACCCCCAAGGACACCTTGGGGACACCCAGGGGACACCTCAAGGACGTGGGGACATCCCCAGGGACACCCCAGGGACACCTTGGGGACAGCCCAGGGACACCTCAAGGACGTGGGGACATCCCCAGGGACACCCCCAAGGACACCTTGGGGACACCCAGGGACACCTCAAGGACGTGGGGACATCTCCAAGGACACCCCCAGGGTCATGGGGACACCCCCAGGGACACCTTGGGGGACATACCCAGGGACACCTCAAGGACGTGGGGACATCCCCAGGGACACCTTGGGGACACCCAGGGACATCCCCAGGGACACCCCAGGGACACCTCAAGGACATGGGGACATCCCCGGGGACACCCAGGGACACCCCCCGGGCTCCCGCGCGCGCCCACGGGGACACCCAAAGGCTTGGGGACATCGCCGGGGTCACCTTGGGGACAGCACCAGGGACACCCCAGGGACACCTTGGGGACACACAGGGACACCTTGGGGACATGGGGACATCCCCAGGGTCATGGGGACAACCCCTGGGACACCCCAGGACACCTTGGGGACACCCAGGGACACCTCAAGGACATGGGGACACCCCAGGGACACCTTGGGGACACACATGGACCTCAAGGACATGGGGACATCCCCAGGGACACCCCAGGGACACCCAGGGACAGCTCAAGGACATGAGGACACCCCCAGGGTCATGGGGACACTCCCAGGGACACCTTGGGGACACACAGGGACACCTTGGGGACATGGGGACATCCCCAGGGTCACGGGGACAACCCCTGGGACACTCCCAGGGACACCTTGGGGACACCCAGGGACACCTCAAGGACGTGGGGGCATCCCCAAGGACACCCCCAGGGTCATGGGGACATCCCCAGGGACACCCCAGGGACACCTCAAGGACATGGGGACACCCCAGGGTCATGGGGACACCCCCAGGGACACTCCAGGGACACCTCAAGGACGTGGGGACATCCCCAAGGACACCCCAGGGACATGGGGACACCCCCAGGGACACCCCAGGGACACCTCAAGGACATGGGGACACCCCAGGGTCATGGGGACAACCTCTGGAACACCCCAGGGACACCTTGGGGACACCCTGGGACACCCCAGGGACACCCCCAGGGACACGGGGACATCCCCAGGGACACCTTGGGGACACCTCAGGGACACCCAGGGACACGGGGACACCCCGAGGGACACCTTGGGGACACCCAAAGCCATGGGGGACAACTCTGGGGACACCCCCAGAGCCACCTCCAGGTCATGGGGACACCCCTAATGCCAGCCCAGGGACACCCAGGGACACCCCTGGGGACATGGGGACAGTGTGGGGACAGTGTGGGGACACACGTGGGCCACGCCGTGTCCCCGTGTCCCTTGACGTCCCCAGGGGCCGCGGTCACCTCCGTGTCACCCACGTCCCGTGTGGCCCTACGTGTGCTCGTGCCACCCCCGTGTCCTTCTGTGGCCCCATGTCCCCGTGTCCCCATGTCCCCGTGTGTCCCCAATGTCCCCTCGATGTCCCTGCTGTCCCCTGGCTGTTCCCGCTGTCCCCAATGTCCCCTGGCTGTCCCTGCTGTCCCCTCGTGTCCCCTCGATGTCCCTGCTGTCCCCTGGCTGTTCCCGCTGTCCCCAGTGTCCCCTTGATGTCCCCTGGCTGTCCCCTTGATGTCCCCACTGTCCCCTGGCTGTCCCTGCTGTCCCCTCAATGTCCCTGCTGTCCCCTCGTGTCCCCACTGTCCCCAATGTCCCCTCGATGTCCCCGCTGTCCCCTCGTGTCCCCACTGTCCCCTGGCCGTCCCCGCCATCCCCGTGTGTCCCTCACCTGCCGATGATGCTCTTGATCTGGGAGTCCCCGTGTGTCCCTGCCTGTCCCCACTGTCCCCTGTGTGTCCCCATGTCCCCAGTGTTCCCGGTGTGTCCCCGTGTGTCCCTGTGTGTCCCCATGTCTCCCCAATGTCCCCGTGTGTCCCCATGTCCCCGTATCTCTGTTTATCCCCAATGTCCCCTCGATGTCCCCGCTGTCCCCAGGTGTCCCTCACCTGCCGATGACGCTTTTGATCTGGGAGTCCCCGTGTGACCCCAATGTCCCCTGGCTGTCCTCTCGATGTCCCCGCTGTCCCCTCTGTGTCCCCAATGTCCCCTGGCTGTCCCCTCTATGTCCCCGCTGTCCCCAATGTCCCCGGTGTGTCCCCCGTGTGTCCCCGCTGTCCCCCGTGTGTCCCCAATGTCCCTGGTGTGTCCCCAATGTCCCCTCTGTGTCCCCAATGTCCCCGGTGTGTCCTTGCTGTCCCTGCTGTCCCCTCAATGTCCCCTGGCTGTCCCCTCGATGTCCCTGCTGTCCCCAATGTCCCCGCCATCCCCAGTGTGTCCCCGCTGTCCCCGGTGTGTCCCCAGTGTCCCCTGGCTGTCCCTGTTGTCCCCTGTGTGTCCCCGCTGTCCCCTCGATGTCCCCGCTGTCCCCTGGCCGTCCCCGCCATCCCCGGTGTGTCCCCGCCATCCCTGGTGTGTCCCCGCCATCCCCGGTGTGTCCCCACTGTCCCCGGTGTGTCCCCGCTGTCCCCTGGCCGTCCCCGCCATCCCCGGTGTGTCCCTGCCATCCCTGGTGTGTCCCCGCCGTCCCCGGTGTGTCCCTGCTGTCCCCTGACCGTCCCCCGCCATCCCCGGTGTGTCCCCACTGTCCCCGGTGTGTCCCCGCCGTCCCCGGTGTGTCCCTGCTGTCCCCTGACCGTCCCCGCCATCCCCCGGTGTGTCCCCACTGTCCCCGGTGTGTCCCCGCTGTCCCCTGGCCGTCCCCGCCATCCCCGGTGTGTCCCTGCCATCCCTGGTGTGTCCCCGCCGTCCCCGGTGTGTCCCTGCTGTCCCCTGGCCGTCCCCCGCCATCCCCGGTGTGTCCCCGCCATCCCCGGTGTGTCCCCACTGTCCCCGGTGTGTCCCTGCTGTCCCCTGGCCGTCCCCGCCGTCCCCGTGTGTCCCTCACCTGCCGATGATGCTCTTGATCTGGGAGTCCTTCTCCTGCTGCTGCTGCCGCAGCCGCTTCTCGCTGAGCTCGAGGCGCTGCTGGTACTGCAGGAGGATGCGGCTCGTCCTGCTCCTCCTGCGTCACCAGGCGCCGCTCGTACTCCTCCAGCTTGCGGTTGGACATGTGCAGCCGCTCCTTCAGCGAGTGGATCTCCTCCTCGTACTCCTTCACCTGCCACAGGGGACACTGCAGCACACCTGGGGGCACCTGGGGGCACCTGGGACCCGCTATGGGCACACCTGACACACCTGGGGACACCTGGGGGCACCTGGGACCTGCTATGGGGGCACCTGGGACCTTCTATGGGCACATCTGGCACACCTGGATCTCCTCCTCATACTCCTTCACCTGCCACAGGGGGCACTGCAGCACACCTGGGGGCACCTGATACACCTGGGGGCACCTGGGACCCGCTATGGGCACACCTGACACACCTGGGGGCATCTGGGGGCACCTGGGCACACCTGGGGGCACCCGGGACCCGCTAAAACCCCGTATGGGCGCACCTGGCACACCTGGATCTCCTCCTCGTACTCCTTCACCTGCCACAGGGGGCACTGCAGCACACCTGGGGGCACCTGGGGGCAGCTGGGGGCACCTGAGACCCGCTATGGGCACACCTGACACACCTGGGGGCATCTGGGGGCACCTGGGCACAGCTGAGGATCCGTTATAGGCACATCTGAGACACCCGGGGACACCTGGGGACATGTGGGACCCTGCCACGGGGACACCTGGCACCTCCTGTACGGACACCTGGACAGCTGAGCCCTCCTTTCGGAACAGCTGGATCCCTCACACCTGGATCCCTCACACCTGGATCCCTGCACAGCTGGATCCACCAGGAACACCTGAACACCTGCACAGCTGGATCCCTCACACCTGGATCCCCGCACACCTGGATCCCTGCACACCTGGATCCACCAGGAGCACCTGAACACCTGCACAGCTGGATCCCTCACACCTGGATCCCTCACACCTGAGATCCACCATCCCCAGCCCCTGGATCCCTGCACACCTGAGCCCACCTGCTCTCACCTGTCACACCCATCACACCTGTCCCCACCTGGGCACACCTGTCCACACCTGTCACACCCTCATACCTGTCCCCACGTGTCACCGTCCCACCTGTCCCCACCTGTCCCCACCTGTCACCCCTGTCACACCTGTCCCTGCCTGTCACACCTGGGCACACCTGGGCACACCTGGGCACAGCTGTTCTGTCCCCTCTGTCCCCACCTGTCCCCACCTGGGCACACCGGTTCTGCCCCCCCCGTCCCCACCTGTCCTCACCTGTCCCCACCTGGGCACACCGGCTCTGTCCCCTCTGTCCCCCCCATCCCCACCTGAGCACACCTGGGCACACCTGTTCTGTCCCCTCTGTCCCCACCTGTCCCTACCTGTCCCCACCTGGGCACACCTGTTCTGTCCCCCCCATCCCCACCTGTCCCCACCTGTCCCCACCTGTTCTGTCCCCCCCGTCCCCCCCGCCCGTCCCGCCGCCCTACCCGGTCCAGCCGGCTCTCGTCCATGGACTTGGAGTACTCCTTGAGCTTGTACTCCTCGCGCTCGATGTGGGAGCTCTCGATGTCGGCCGACAGGTGCGGCATGTTGGACACCCAGGCCACCGTGCGCTCCGACGCCGGCAGCACCGGGTTCAGCGTGGACGGCGTCTGCGACGCCTGCGGGGACAGCGGGGGGGACAGCGGGGGGACAGCGAGGGGACAGAGCGGGGACAGAGCGGGGACAGAGCGGGGACAGCGAGGGGACAGCGAGGGGACAGAGCGGGGACAGAGCGGGGACAGAGCGGAAACACCGAGGGGACAGAGCGGGGACAGCGGGGACAGAGCGGGGACAGCGGGGGACAGCGAGGAGTCAGCGGGGTGTGGGGGGCAGTGGGGGGAAAAGGGGGGGATGCGGGGGGAGATGGGGACACGGAGGAGGTGAGGATGGGGGGGGGACACCGGGGGGACACGAGGGATGTGGGGGGTGCGGGGGGCATGGGGACACCAGGGGGGACACCGGGGGACATCAGGGGGACATGGGGGATGTGGGGGGTGCGGGGGACATGGGGTCATCGGGGGGACATCGGAGGGAGATGGGGATTTGGGGTATGGGGATACGGGGATGTGGGGACATGGGGACATTGGGGACATTGGGGAGATGTGGATGTGGGGACATGGGGACATTGGGGGGACGTGGGACATTGAGAGATGTCAGCGGGATATGGGGATGTGGGGACACATGGGGGGACACCGAGGGTTATAGGGGGACACAAGGGGACACAAGGACGAGTTTGGTTCCCCCTTCAGCATCGTGGGAGCCCTCGCTGTCCCCAGCGTGCGCTGCGTCCCCACGTCCCCACATCCCCCAGTGTCCCCAACACCCCCCACACCCCCAGATCCCCCCATGTCCCCAATGTCCCCCGTCCTGTGTCCCCACGTCCCCGTGTCCCCACATCCCCCAGTGTCCCCCCACATCCCCAATGTCCCCACACCCCACACGTCCCCAAGCCCCCATATCCTGCCATGTCCCCCAGAGTCCCGCACACCCCCATGTCCCCAATGTCCCCCATCCTCAGTGTCCCCATGTCCCCCAGAGTCCCCCCACATCCCCCATGTCCCCCAGTGTCCCCTGTCCTCAATGTCCCAATGTCCCAACGTCCCTCAGTGTCCCCCCACGTCCCCCATGAACCCCAGTGTCCCCCCACGTCCCCCATGCCCCCCACACCCCGCACATCCCCAAGCCCCCATATCCCCCATACCCCCCATCTCCCCATGTCCCCCGCTGTCCCCCCGCTGTCCCCGCACCTGCTTGGTGACAGGTGGCTTCATGCCGGCCACCGAGGCCTCCTTGGCCAGGGAGGGCTGGCGGGAGCGGGGGGGGTCCGTACGCGGGTTCGGGGGACGCCAGCAGGTTCCCGCTGGCGGGGCGCGGCTTTTGGGGCACCCCCAGCGCCGAGGGCCCCCCGCCCCCTTTTCCCGCCCGCGACCCCCGCGGGGTGGGCGGCGGGGGGGCCCCGATGGTGATCTGGGGGGGGGCCAGGGTGTCCTGGAGCGACAGCTGCCTGCGGCCGAAGTCGGCGCCCGGCCGCCCGAACTCGTCGCTGTAGCTGTGGCTGTGCGTGATGTGTTTTTGGGGGGGGGTCGCCAGCTCCTCGCTCTTGCTGTAGCCGTGCAGCGGCGGGGGGGGCGACGCCCCCGAAGTGGCCCCCCCTCGCCGCCGCCCCCCTCGCCCCTCCCGCCGCCCCCTCCGCCGCCGTCGGGGCCGCGCAGGGGCCCGTCGGCGGCCAGGTGGAACAGGGGGTTCTGGAAGGAGAGCGGCACCCGCAGCTGCGGCCCCCCCCGGCTCGGGGACCCCCAGGCGCGGCGGGGCCAGGCTGGAGGCGCTGCCCTGCGACAGCCGCGCCGGGCCGCAGCCCCCCCTGGCCCGCGCCCCCCGGGGCCGGACCCCCGGCCAGCAGCTCGGCCGGCAGGCTGGGGATGCTGTCCACGCGTCCGTCCTGCAGGTCCAGCATGGACACGCTCTTGCCGACCCCCAGCGCGCCCCCGCGGCCGCCCTCGGGCTCGGTGAGGTCCGAGCTGCTCGTGCAGTAGGCGGGCGACGAGCGGGCGAGCGGCGGCCGGCTCAGCACCAGCACCTCCGGCGGACCCTTCTCCTGCGGCGGGGACGGGAGCCGCGGCACGTCCATGGAGCTGCGGGGCGGGGGGACGGGGTGTGGGGTGGGGGTGTGGGGTGGGGGATACGGGGAGGGGGATGTAGGGTGGGAGATGTGGGGTGGGGGATGGGGAGGGGGATGTGGGGTGGGGGATTGGGGTGGGGGGAGGGGGATGTGGGGTGGGGGATATGGGGATATGGGGAGGGGGATGAGGGGAAGGGGATGTGAGGTGGGGAGGGGGATGTGGGGAGGGGGATGAGGGGTGGGGAGGAGGATGTGGGGTGAGGAGGGGGATGTGGGGTGGTGGGTATGGGGAGGGGGATATGGGGTGGGGAGGGAGATATGGGGAAGGGGATATGGGGAGGGGAGGGGGATGTGGGGAAGGGGATGAGGGTATATGGGATGGGGAGGGGGATGAGGGATGGGGAAGGGAATATGGGGAGGGGGATATGGGATGGGGTGGGGGATATGGGGAGGGGGATGTGGGGTGAGGAGGGGGATATGGAGAGGGGGATACGGGGTGGGGGATATGGGGTGCGGAGGGGGATGAGGGGTGAGGAGGGGCATATGGGGAAGGGGATATATGGAGGGGGATATGGGATGGGGTGGGGGATATGGGGAGGGGGATGACGGGTGGGGGATGTGGGGTGGAGAGGGGAGAAATGGGATGGGGGATTGAGGGGGTAAGGAATGGGGAGGGGGATACGGGATGGAGAGGGGGATATGGGGAGGGGGATACGGGATATGAGGTGGGGAGGGGGGAATGGGGGGGGAGGGTGGAGGGGATAAGGGATGGGGATGGGGAGGGCATGGGGGACACGGGATAGGAAGGGGGGAAATGGGTTGGGGGGCAGGGGAGGGGGTGTGGGATGGAGGGTGTGGGATGGAGAGGGGGTGTGGGATGGGGGGTGTGGGATGGGGAGGGGGTGTGGGATGGAGAGGGGGTGTGGGATGGGGGGTGTGGGATGGGGAGGGGGGTGTGGGATGGGGGGGTGTGGGATGGGGGGGGTGTGGGATGGAGAGGGGGTGTGGGATGGAGAGGGGGTGTGGGATGGGGGGTGTGGGATGGAGAGGGGGGTGTGGGATGGAGAGGGGGTGTGGGATGGAGAGGGGGTGTGGGATGGAGAGGGGGTGTGGGATGGAGAGGGGGTGTGGGATGGAGAGGGGGTGTGGGATGGGGGGTGTGGGATGGAGAGGGGGTGTGGGATGGGGGGGTGTGGGATGGGAGGGGGTGTGGGATGGGGAGGGGGAGCAGCGGATGGGGATAGGGGAGTGGGAATGGGGTGGGAAGGGGGCACGGGATGGGGATGTGGGATGGAGGGACGTGGAGGGGGGATGCGGGGTGGGGGGGACACACGGGATGAGGGCGGTTGGGCACGGCCCCAGATCCGCCCCCGTGGAATCGTCCCGGTGCCGTTGCTGTCCCGTCCCCATCCCAACCCCCACCCTGATCCCAATCCCAACCCCCATTCCTGTCCCATCCCCATCCCAACCCCCACCCTGATCCCAATCCCAATTCCAATCCCAGTCCCAACCCCCATTCCCGTCCCATCCCCATCCAAACCCCCACCCTGATCCCAATCCCAACCCCCATTCCCGTCCCATCCCAATCCCAATCCCAATCCCAGTCCCAACCCCCATTCCTGTGCCATCCCAATCCCCACCCCGATCCCAATCCCAATCCCCATTCCTGTCCCAATTCCATCTCCACCTCGATCCCAATCCAAATTCTATCCCCATGGTGATCCAAATCCCAAATCCTAATCCCAATCCCAATCCCAGTCCCATCCCCAAATCCCATCCCCATCCCCACCCGAATCCCAAATCCCAAATCCCAAATCCCATTCCCGATCCCCACCCAAATCCCAAATCCTATCCCCACCCGAATCCCAAATCCCAAATCCCATTCCCGATCCCCACCCAAATCCCAAATCCTATCCCCACCCGAATCCCAAATCCCAGTCCCAAATCCCAAATCCCAAATCCCATCCCCACCCGAATCCTCAATCCCAAATCTCAAATCCCAAATCCCAAACCCCATTCCCAATGCCCACCCCCATCCCGATCCCATTCCCGCCCCTCACCTGTTGAGCCCCCCGCACCATGTAGGACTGGAGATCCACGGAGCTGCGGGGACAGGGGACACCCCCCAGGTGAGACTGGGGACACCTGGGACAGGTGGGGACACCCAGGGGGACACAAGGGCAGGACAGGTGACACCCCCAGGGACACCTGGGACAGGTGGGGACACCCAGGGGGACACCCGAGGGACAGGTGACACCCCCAGGGACACCTGGGACAGGTGGGGACACCCAGGGGGACACGGAAGGGGGACAGGTGACACCCCAGGTGAGACCCAGGGACACCAGGTGACGTTGGGGGTCACAGTGGGGGGGTCCCACAGGTATTTGGGGGGTCACCATGGGGACGGGGGGGGTCACAGGTGGGTGGGGGATGCCCCAGGTGGGACCGAGGGCCACCAGGTGAGGCCAGGTGAGGTGCGGGGGTCACCTGGGGCACAGGACAGAGCACAACGGGGGGGTCACAGGTGGGACTTGAGGGCACCGCTCGGACATGGGGACACTGGGAGGGGTCACAGGTGGGTGGGGCCACCCCAGGTGGGACCGAGGGCCACCAGGTGAGGCCAGGTGAGGTGGGGGTGTCACCTGGGGCAGAGGATAGGACACAACAGGAGGTACCATGAAGACACGGGAGGACACCATGGGGACACTGGGAGGGGTCACAGGTGGGTGGGGGATGCCCCAGGTGGGACCAAGGGCCACCAGGTGAGGCCAGGTGAGGTGGGGTGGGGTCACCTGGGACACACAGCCGGACACGACAGGGGGTCGCGGTTGGACACGCAGAGCCACCCCCGTGCCGGGGGCGACGCGCGGGGCTCCCTGCGCCGCCGGGGTCACCCGTGGCCGCCCAGGTGCGCTCACCTGTTGAGGTCACGCACGAGGTAGGGCTGCAGGTCGGCCGAGGGCCCGCGCAGGACCAGCCCTTTGGGGGGCAGGCGCTCGCCCTGGCTCGGCTGCCGCTGCAGGTGGGGGTTGCGCAGCGCCACGCTGATGTCGGTCAGCAGCCGCGGCAGCGGGCCCAGCTTCAGCAGCGCCTCCTGTGGGGGGAAACACACCTGGGTACACCTGGGAGCACCTGGATACACCTGGATACACCTGGGAGCACCTGGGGACACCTGGGTGCACCTGGGAGCACCTGGATACACCTGGGAACACCTGGGAACACCTGGGTGCACCTGGATACACCTGGGAGCACCTGGGAACACCTGGGAGCACCTGGATACACCTGGATACACCTGGGTGCACCTGGGGACACCTGGGTGCACCTGGGAGCACCTGGATACACCTGGGAACACCTGGGAACACCTGGATACACCTGGGAGCACCTGGATACACCTGGGTGCACCTGGGGACACCTGGGAGCACCTGGAAACACCTGGGTACAGCTGGGTGCACCTGGATACACCTGGGTGTACCTGGGAACACCTGGGAACACCTGGGAACACCTGGATACACCTGGGAGCACCTGGGAACACCTGGGTGCACCTGGGAACACCTGGATACACCTGGATACACCTGGGAGCACCTGGATACACCTGGGAACACCTGGGAACATCTGGGAACACCTGGGAGCACCTGGATACACCTGGGAGCACCTGGAAACACCTGGGTACAGCTGGGTGCACCTGGGAGCACCTGGATACACCTGGGAACACCTGGGAACACCTGGATACACCTAGGTGCACCTGGATACACCTGGATACACCTGGGAGCACCTGGGAACACCTGGGTGCACCTGGGGACACCTGGATACACCTGGGAGCACCTGGATACACCTGGGAACACCTGGGAACACCTGGGTGTACCTGGGAGCACCTGGGAACACCTGGGAACACCTGGGAGCACCTGGGAGCACCTGGGAACACCTGGGAGCACCTGGGAACACCTGGATACACCTGGGAGCACCTGGATACACCTGGATACACCTGGGAGCACCTGGGGACACCTAGGTGCACCTGGGAGCACCTGGATACACCTGGGAACACCTGGGAACACCTGGATACACCTGGGAACACCTGGGAACACCTGGGAACACCTGGGTGCACCTGGGAACACCTGGGAACACCTGGATACACCTGGGTGCACCTGGGGACACCTGGGAACACCTGGGAACACCTGGGAACACCTGGGTGCACCTGGATACACCTGGGAACACCTGGGAACACCTGGATACACCTGGGAGCACCTGGATACACCTGGGTGCACCTGGGGACACCTGGGAGCACCTGGAAACACCTGGGTACAGCTGGGTGCACCTGGATACACCTGGGTGTACCTGGGAACACCTGGGAACACCTGGGAGCACCTGGATACACCTGGGAGCACCTGGGAACACCTGGGTGCACCTGGGAACACCTGGATACACCTGGATACACCTGGGAGCACCTGGATACACCTGGGAACACCTGGGAACACCTCGGAACACCTCGGAGCACCTGGATACACCTGGGAGCACCTGGAAACACCTGGGAGCACCTCGGAGCACCTGGATACACCTGGGTACAGCTGGGTGCACCTGGGAGCACCTGGATACACCTGGGTGCACCTGGGAACACCTGGATACACCTAGGTGCACCTGGATACACCTGGGAGCACCTGGGAACACCTGGGAGCACCTGGGAACACCTGGATACACCTGGGAGCACCTGGATACACCTGGATACACCTGGGAACACCTGGGAACACCTGGGTGCACCTGGGAACACCTGGGAACACCTGGGAACACCTGGATACACCTGGGAGCACCTGGGAACACCTGGATACACCTGGGAACACCTGGATACACCTGGGAGCACCTGGGAACACCTGGGAACACCTGGGTACACCTGGGTGCACCTGGGAACACCTGGGAGCACCTGGGAACACCTGGGTGCACCTGGGAACACCTGGGAGCACCTGGATACACCTGGGAACACCTGGATACACCTGGGTGCACCTGGGGACACCTGGATACACCTGGGTGCACCTGGGGACACCTGGATACACCTGGGAGCACCTGGATACACCTGGGAACACCTGGGAACACCTGGGTGTACCTGGGAGCACCTGGGAACACCTGGGAACACCTGGGAGCACCTGGGAGCACCTGGGAACACCTGGGAGCACCTGGGAACACCTGGATACACCTGGGAGCACCTGGATACACCTGGATACACCTGGGAGCACCTGGGGACACCTAGGTGCACCTGGGAGCACCTGGATACACCTGGGAACACCTGGGAACACCTGGGAACACCTGGGTGCACCTGGGAACACCTGGGAACACCTGGGAACACCTGGATACACCTGGGTGCACCTGGGGACACCTGGGAACACCTGGGAACACCTGGGAACACCTGGGTGCACCTGGATACACCTGGGAACACCTGGGAACACCTGGATACACCTGGGAGCACCTGGATACACCTGGGTGCACCTGGGGACACCTGGGAGCACCTGGAAACACCTGGGTACAGCTGGGTGCACCTGGATACACCTGGGTGTACCTGGGAACACCTGGGAACACCTGGGAGCACCTGGATACACCTGGGAGCACCTGGGAACACCTGGGTGCACCTGGGAACACCTGGATACACCTGGATACACCTGGGAGCACCTGGATACACCTGGGAACACCTGGGAACACCTCGGAACACCTCGGAGCACCTGGATACACCTGGGAGCACCTGGAAACACCTGGGAGCACCTCGGAGCACCTGGATACACCTGGGTACAGCTGGGTGCACCTGGGAGCACCTGGATACACCTGGGTGCACCTGGGAACACCTGGATACACCTAGGTGCACCTGGATACACCTGGGAGCACCTGGGAACACCTGGGAGCACCTGGGAACACCTGGGAACACCTGGGAACACCTGGATACACCTGGGAGCACCTGGGAACACCTGGATACACCTGGGAGCACCTGGATACACCTGGATACACCTGGGAACACCTGGGAACACCTGGGTGCACCTGGGAACACCTGGGAACACCTGGGAACACCTGGATACACCTGGGAGCACCTGGGAACACCTGGATACACCTGGGAACACCTGGATACACCTGGGAGCACCTGGGAACACCTGGGAACACCTGGGTACACCTGGGTGCACCTGGGAACACCTGGGTGCACCTGGGAACACCTGGGAGCACCTGGATACACCTGGGAACACCTGGATACACCTGGGAGCACCTGGGAACACCTGGGAACACCTGAGTACACCTGGGTGCACCTGGGAACACCTGGGAACACCTGGGAACACCTGGGTGCACCTGGATACACCTGGGAACACCTGGGAACACCTGGGAACACCTGGGTGCACCTGGATACACCTGGGAACACCTGGGAACACCTGGGTGCACCTGGGAACACCTGGGAGCACCTGGATACACCTGGGAGCACCTGGGAACACCTGGGAACACCTGGGAGCACCTGGGAGCACTTGGATACACCTGGGAACACCTGGGAACACCTGGGAACACCTGGGTGCACCTGGGAACACCTGGGAGCACCTGGATACACCTGGGAACACCTGGGTGCACCTGGGAACACCTGGGAACACCTGGGAACACCTGGGTGCACCTGGGAACACCTGGGAACACCTGGGAACACCTGGATACACCTGGGAACACCTGGGTGCACCTGGGAACACCTGGGAACACCTGGGAACACCTGGGACCTCCCATTGACTGCACATGGGGGGACCCTAAAGACTGTGACAGGGACACAGCTTCAGTAGCGCCTCCTGAGGGGACAGGTGAGCACACCTGGGCACACCTGAGCACACCTGGGCACACCTGGGCAAACCTGGGCACACCTGAGCACATCTGGGCACACCTGGGCACACCTGGGCAAACCTGAGCACACCTGGGCACACCTGGGCACATCTGGGCACACCTGGACAAACCTGGGCAAACCTGGGCACACCTGGGCAAACCTGAGCACACCTGGACAAACCTGGGCAAACCTGAGCACACCTGCGGACACCTGGGCACACCTGGACAAACCTGAGCACACCTGAGCGCATCTGAGCGTACCTGGGCACACCTGAGCAAACCTGAGCACACCTGGGCACACCTGAGTGCACCTGGGCACACCTGGGCACACCTGGGCAGGTGGGATCTCCCATAGGAGGGATCCTGAGGAGCTCACCTGGCAGGGCTGGGATGCTCAAGGACCACATCTGGGGGGGCCATGGGACAATGGAACCCCTCGGGGAGGATGGAAGGGAGGCCACCCCAACACCTGGGGAGCTCACCTGGGCAGGTGGGACCCCTGGGAGCTCACCTGGGGGGACCCCAGGAACCTCTGGTGGTGGGACACAGGTGTGGGGACACCTGGGGAGGCTGTGGGCACACAGGTGAGGCTGTGGCCACACAGGTGAGGCTGTGGCCACGCAGGTGAGGCTATGGGGCCACAGGTGAGGCTGTGGGTGCACAGGTGAGGCTGTGGGTGCACAGGTGAGGCTGTGGCCATGCAGGTGAGGCTGTGGCCGCACAGGTGAGCCCATGGAGGGTTCCCCAGGTGTGTCCCAGGTGTGGTACCTTGCTGAGCTGGCTCATGAGCTCCCAAAGCAGCGCGTGCAGGGTGTCCATCCCCCCCAGCACCCCCCAGGTGACCCCCAGGTGAGGCTGTGGCCCCCAGGTGAGGCTGTGGCCGCACAGGTGAGGCTGTGGCCGCACAGGTGAGGCTGTGGCCCCCAGGTGAGGCTGTGGCCGCACAGGTGAGGCTGTGGCCGCACAGGTGAGGCTGTGGCCCCCAGGTGAGGCTGTGGCCGCACAGGTGAAGCTGTTGCCGCACAGGTGAGGCTGTGGCCGCACAGGTGAGGCTGTGGCCGCACAGGTGAGGCTGTGGCCCCCAGGTGAGGCTGTGGCCGCACAGGTGAAGCTGTTGCCGCACAGGTGAGGCTGTGGCCTCACAGGTGAGGCTGTTGCCGCACAGGTGAGGCTGTGGCCGCGCAGGTGAGGCTGTGGCCTCACAGGTGAGGCTGTGGCCGCACAGGTGAGGCTGTGGCCGCGCAGGTGAGGGGTCCCCAGGTGCGGTACCTTGCTGAGCTGGCTCATGACCTCCCAGAGCAGCGCGTGCAGCGTGGACAGCTCGCGGCCCAGGTCGATGTAGCCCTCGAAGCTGGTGCTGTTGGTCAGCGTGTCCAGGTTGGAGATCTCGTAGAGGAACTGCTGCATGCTGGCCCACTCCAGCTCCAGGAACTCGTTCATGAAGGCCATGTACTCCTCCTTGCTCCCAAACCTGCGCGGGCGTGGCCAGGTGAGGGCGGGGCTGGCAGGAGGGCAGGAACACCCCCTGCCAGGTGAGGGCAGGGCCAGCAGGAGGGTCGGGCTGGGGGTGGCAGATTGAGGGGTGGGGAAGCGCAGGGAGGGGGGTTGTCCATCATCTGTCATCCATCATCATCATCATCCATTGTCATCTGTTATCCACCATCATCCTTCCTTTGCTGCCATAATCCATCATCATCATCACCATCATCATCATCATCATCTGTCATCCACCATCATCATCCATCCATGGTCGTCTATCATCCATCATCATCCTTCTTCCACTGTCACCCATCATCATCACTCATCCATCATCATCATGACCATCACCACCATCTATCATCCACCATCATCATCCATCCATGGCTGTCTATCATCCATCATCATCCTTCTTCCATTGTCACCCATCATCATCATCATCATCGTCATCATCATTGTCATCATCCATCATCCAACTATTGTCATCCATCATCATCCATCACCATCATCCATCCATGGCTGTCTATCATCCATCATCATCCTTCTTCCATTGTCACCCATCATCATCATCATCATCGTCATCATCATTGTCATCATCCATCATCCAACTATTGTCATCCATCATCATGCATCACCATCATCCATCCATGGCTGTCTATCATCCATCATCATCCTTCTTCCATTGTCACCCATCATCATCATCGTCATCATCATCGTCATCATCCATCATCCAACTATTGTTATCCATCACCCATCATCATCCATCATCATCATCATCCATCCATGGTCGTCTATGGTCCATCATCATCCTTCTTCCACTGTCACCCATCATCATCACTCATCCATCATCATCATCAGCATCATCCAACTATTGTCATCCATCACCCATCATCATCCATCATCATCATCCATCCATGGTCGTCTATTATCCATCATCATCCTTCTTCCACAGTCATCCATCATCACCACTCATCCATCATCATCATCACCATCATCATCATCACCATCATCATCATCATCATCACCATCATCTATCATCCATCATCATCATCCATCCATGGTCATCTATCATCCATCATCATCCTTCTTCCACTGTCATCCATCATCATCACTCATCCATCATCATCATCATCATCATCCACCATTATCATCCATCCATGGTCATCTATCATCCATCCATCTCCTTCTTCCATTGTCACCCATCATCATCCATCATCATCTATCATCCCGCTATTGTCATCCATCATCATCACTCATCCGTCATCACCCATCATCATCTGTCATCCACCATCCATCATCATCCATCATCATCCACCAGCTATTGTCATCCGTCCACCATTCATCTCCTGCCCATTAAATCATGCATCTTCCATCCATCATCATCCCTCCATACATCCAGTCCCTCTACTCATCCATCATCATCATCCATCATCCATCATCCATCCATCTCCTGTGCATCAACTCATCCATCCATCTCCTCTCCATCCATCCATCCATCCATCCATCCATCCATCTCCTGTGCATCAACTCATCCATCCATCTCCTCTCCATCCATCCATCCATCCATCCATCCATCCATCTCCTCTCCATCCATCCATCCATCCATCTGTGCATCAACTCATCCATCCATCCATCCATCTCCTGTGCATCAACTCATCCATCCATCTCCTCTCCATCCATCCATCCATCCATCCATCCATCTCCTCTCCATCCATCCATCCATCCATCCATCCATCTCCTCTCCTCTCCATCCATCCATCCATCAATCTGTGCATCAACTCATCCATCCATCCATCCATCTCCTCTCCATCCATCCATCCATCCATCCGTCTCCTCTCCTCTCCATCCATCATCCATCCATCCGTCCATCCATCTCCTCTCCATCCATCCCTCCATCCATCCATCCATCCATCTCCTCTCCATCCATCCATCTATCCATCTCCTCTCCATCCATCTCCTCTCCATCCATCCATCCATCCATCCATCCATCCGTCCATCCATCTCCTCTCCATCCATCCATCCATTCATCCGTCCATCCATCTCCTCTCCATCCATCCATCCCTCCATCCATCCATCCATCCATCTCCTCTCCATCCATCCATCCATCCATCCGTCCATCCATCTCCTCTCCATCCATCCATCCATTCATCCATCCATCCATCTCCTCTCCATCCATCCATCTATCCATCTCCTCTCCATCCATCTCCTCTCCATCCATCCATCCATCCATCTCCTCTCCATCCATCCATCCATCCATCCATCCATCTCCTCTCCATCCATCCATCCATCCATCCATCCATCCATCCATCCATCTCCTGTGCATCAACTCATCCATCCATCCATCTCCTCTCCATCCATCCATCCATCCATCAATCTGTGCATCAACTCATCCATCCATCCATCCATCTCCTCTCCATCCATCCATCTCCTCTCCATCCATCCATCCGTCCATCCATCTCCTCTCCATCCATCCATCCATCCATCCATCCATCTCCTCTCCATCCATCCATCCCTCCATCCATCCATCCATCCATCTCCTCTCCATCCATCCATCCATCCATCCGTCCATCCATCTCCTCTCCATCCATCCATCCATTCATCCATCCATCCATCTCCTCTCCATCCATCCATCTATCCATCTCCTCTCCATCCATCTCCTCTCCATCCATCCATCCATCCGTCCATCCATCTCCTCTCCATCCATCCATCCATCCATCCATCCATCCATCCATCCATCTCCTCTCCATCCATCCATCTCCTCTCCATCCATCCATCTATCCATCTCCTCTCCATCCATCTCCTCTCCATCCATCCATCCATCCATCTCCTGTGCATCAACTCATCCATCCATCCATCTCCTCTCCATCCATCCATCCATCCATCCATCCATCCATCCATCCATCCATCCATCCATCTCCTCTCCATCCATCCATCTCCTCTCCATCCATCCATCTATCCATCTCCTCTCCATCCATCTCCTCTCCATCCATCCATCCATCCATCCATCCGTCCATCCATCTCCTCTCCATCCATCCATCCATCCATCCTGTCCCTCAACTTACCCATTTCCCATCCAGCATCCAACCATCATCCATCATCCACCTCTTGTCCCTCAACTCATCCATCCATCCATCAACTCATTCATCATCATCCATCCATCTCCATCCATCTCCACCCATCTCCACCCATCCATCCATTCATAATCATCATCCACCCACCATCATCCATCTCCTGTCCCTCAACTCATCCATCCATCATCCATCCACCTTCTCGCCACCCATCATCCGTCCACCATCATCCATCTCCTGTCCCTCAACTCATCCATCCATCAACTCATTCATCATCATCCATCCATCTCCGTCCATCCATCCATCCATTCATCATCATCCATCACCCATCATCATCATCCACCTCCTGTCCCTCAACTCATCCATCCATCAACTCATTCATCATCATCCATCCATCTCCATCCATCTCCACCCATTCATCCATTCATAATCATCATCCACCCACCATCATCCATCTCCTGTCCCTCAACTCATCCATCCCTCAATTCATCCATCCACCATCATCCATCCATCTCCATCCATCTCCATCCATCTCCACCCATCCACCACCCCTCCATGAATCTCCAAACCCCTCCCTCCGTCCCTCCCGCCGTCGCTGCCCTCACTTGGTGAAGTTGGCCAAGTTCTGGATGACCTTGGCGATGAGGGTCAGTGTCCGGGCCGTCTGCTCGTCGGGATACTCCTGCATGAGGCCGAAGAGGCTGGGGGACATCACGGCGGGGCACAGGAAGCGCAGGAAGAGCGAGGCGCTGATCAGGCGGTCGGCGATGTCCTCGCGCCCGCGCTCGGCGCAGCGCAGCCGCCACGAGGCGAACACCTCCTTCAGCTCCCGCGGGAACACGCTGCCGGCGGGACACGGCGGGGACGCGGCGTCACGCGGGCGCCGGGGACGTTCCCGGGACGTCCCCACCGCGCGTCCCCGCACTCACCAGTGGGAGTTGACCACCTTGCAGAGCGCCAGCTCGCAGCACATGCGCAGGTTGGCCTGGTGGTCGGCCAGGGTGGAGGCCGAGCACTTCATGGGGTCCACCTCGCAGTTCTCCTCCGACTCGTAGAGCGCCCGGATGAACTCGCCTGGGGCACGGCACGGTCACGGGGACGTGGGGACATCCACGGGGACACCCACGGGGACACCGAGGGGGCGGGCAGGTGAGATGGGACCCAACCGTGTCTTGGATGTGAGAAGGGACCTCCCAACCACATCACGATGGTGG
>NW_025963248.1:25000-31794 GCF_020740725.1 Corvus hawaiiensis
ACACCAGTTGACCATCCCCAATCCCATCAGCTGACCACCAACACCAATTGACCATTCCCATACTCACCAGCAGACCATTGACACCAGTTGACCATCCCCATACTCACCAGCAGACCATCAACACCAGTTGACCATCAACATCATGAACACCCTCAACACCAGATGACCATGGACACCAGATGACCATCAGCACCAGTTGACCAAGTTCGTCACCATTGCTTGACTGTCCTTAGCCCAGTTGGTATCAACACCAATTGACCATTCCCATCCCCACCAATTGACCATCGACACCAGTTGGCCATTCCCATCCCCACCAGTTGACCATCAACACCAGTTGGCCATTCCCATCCCCACCAGTTGACCATTGAGCACAGGTGACCATCAACACCAGTTGGCCACCCTCATCCCCACCAGTTGACCATCCTCATACTCACCAGCTGACCACTGACACCAGCTGACCATCAACACCAGCTGACCATCCCCATCACTGCTAGTTGACCATCAACACCAGTTGACCAGCCTCATCACCATTGCTTGACCATTCTCATCCCACTTGATCAGGGACACCAGTTGACCATACCCACCATCAACACCAGTTGACCAACACCAGTTGACCATCAACACCAGTTGACCGTTCCCATCCCTAGCACTGACACCAGCTGACCACCAAACACCAGTTGACCACTGACAACAGTTGAGCATCCCCACCAATTGACCACCCAGTTGACAATCAACACCAGCTGACCATCCTCATCTCCACCAGTTGACCACTGACACCAGCTGTCCATCAACACCAGTTGACCATCAATATCATAACCAGTTCCATCACCAGCTGACCACCAAACACCTGTTTGACCATCACCACCAGTTGACCACCTTCATCCCCACTAGTTAACCACCGACACCAGTTGACTATCAAACACCAGTTGACCATTGACAACAGGACCATCCTCATCCCCACCACCTGGCCATCAACACCACTCGACCATAAACACTATGACCATCCTCACCACCAGTTGACCATCGACACCAGCTGACCATCAAACACCAGTTGACCATCAATACCAGTTAACCATCAACACCACTGGTTTCCCATCAAACACCAGTTGACCATCAATACCAGTAACCACCTCCATTACTAGATAACCATCGACACCACTGGTTTACCATCAACCACCAGTTGACCATCAACACCAGATGACCATCAACACCATGATCATCCCCACCAGTTGACCATTCTCCTGACCAGTTGATCATCACCAGTTGACAATTTCCACTCACATCCCTTGACCATCCCCATGACCAGTTCACCCCTCCATGACCAGTTCACCATCACCATCTGACCACCCCTGTGACCAGTTTACCATCACCTGCTGACCACCCCTATTGCCACCAGTTGACCACCCCCATCCCCACCACCCACTGGCCATCGACCACCATTGACCCCCCACATCCCCATGACTGGATGACCGTCCCCACGACCCATTGACTCTCCCTACGACCAGCTGACCATCCCCATGACCAGCTGACCATTCCCCCAACCCACTGGCTCTCTCCATGACCAGTTGACCATCACTGTGACCAGCTGACCATTCCCACAACCCATTGACTCTCCCCATGACCAGCTGACCATCACCATGACCCTTTGACTCTCCCCATGACCAGTTGACCATAACCATGACCAGCTGACCATCCCCATGACCAGCTGACCATCACCATGACCCTTTGACTCTCCCCATGACCAGTTGACCATCCCCACGACCAGCTGACCATCCCCACAACCCACTGACTCTCCCCATGACCATTTGACCATAACCATGACCAGCTGACCGTCCCCATGACCAGCTGACCATTCCCCCAACCCACTGGCTCTCTCCATGACCAGTTGACCATCACTGTGACCAGCTGACCATTTCCACGACCCATTGACTCTCCCCATGACCAGCTGACCATCACCATGACCATTTGACCATCCCCATGACCAGCTGACCATCCCCACGACCCACTGACTCTACCCATGACCAGTTGACCAGCCCCATGACCCATTGACTCTCCCCATGACCAGCTGACCATAACCATGACCAGCTGACCATCCCCATGACCAGTTGACCATCCCCATGACCCACTGACTCTCCCCATGACCAGCTGACCATCACCATGACCATTTGACCATCCCCATGACCAGCTGACCATCCCCACGACCCACTGACTCTACCCATGACCAGTTGACCAGCCCCATGACCCATTGACTCTCCCCATGACCAGCTGACCATAACCATGACCAGCTGACCATCCCCATGACCAGCTGACCATCACCATGACCCACTGACTCTCCCCATGACCAGTTGACCAACAAACAACACTGAACCCCCCCATCCCCACCAGTTGCCCAATCCCAGCAGCCCCTCCCCCCCTCCCAGTTGCCCCTCCCCCCCCCCAGCGCCCCCACCTTGTTGGGCTTCACGGCGCGCTGGAGGTTCTCGATCCATTTGTCCCTCTCGGCCGCCGACCGACAGGCGAAACATTTGGTGCCCGACGCCGTCGTCACCTGCGGGCACCGCCCCCCCAGGTGAGCCACGCCCCGGGGCGGGGCCGCTTTTCCTCCTTCCGCCCCCCAAAATTCCCGGAATTCCTGGAATTCCCACCTCGAAGCAGAACTCCTGGCCCAGGATGCTGCTGTGCACGGCCTTGATGATGGAATCCTCGTCCAGGTTCAGCTCCAGCGCCTCGGCCGCGCTCGACGGGCTCAGCAGCGACTCGTGGGAGTGGGATTCCTTAAAGCTCTGCATCAGCCGGGCCCTGGTGGGGAATTTGGGGAATTTTGGGGAATTTGGGGGGGGATTTGGGGGGGTGGAAGGGGATCTGCGAGGGATTTGGGGAGATTTTGAGCGGTTGGGAAGGGATCTGGGGGTGTTTGAAGGGGATTTGAGGGGTTGGAAAAGGATTTGGGGGGATTTTGGGAATGGGATTCCTTAAAGATCTGCATCAGCCGGGCCCTGGTGGGGAATTTGGGGAATTCTGGGGAATTTTGGGGGGATTTGGGGAATTTGGGGGGTTGGAAGGGGATCTGAGAGGGATTTGGGGGGATTTGGAGGGGTTTCATGGGGGTTTGGGGGGATTTGTGGGAGTGGGATTCCTTAAAGTTCTGCATCAGCCGGGCCCTGGAGTGGGAATTTGGGGAATTTTGGGGAGATTTGGGGAATTTGGGGGGTTGGAAGGGGATCTGCAAGGGATTTGGGGGCGATTTGGGGGGATTTGGAGGGGTTTCATGGGGGTTTGGGGGGATTTGGGGAATGGGACTCCTTAAAGCTCTGCATCAGCCGGGCCTTGGTGGGGAATTTGGGGGGGTTTTGGGGGGGATTTGGGGGGTTGGAAGGGGATCTGTGAGGGATTTGGGGAGATTTTGAGGGGTTGGGAAGGGATCTGGAGGGGTTTGAGGGGGATTTGAGGGGTTGGAAAAGGATTTGGGGAGATTTTGGGAATGGGATTCCTTAAAGCTCCGCATCAGCCAGGCCCTGGAGTGGGAATTTGGGGGATTTTGGGGAATTTGGGGGTATTTGAGGGGTTGGAAAAGGATTTGAGGGGGGGCGAGGGGGATTTGAGGGGTTGGAAAAGGATTTGGGGGGATTCTGGGAATGGGGTTCCTTAAAGCTCTGCATCAGCCGAGCCCTGGAGTGGGAATTTGGGGAATTTTGGGAGGATTTGGGGAGTGCAGGGGGACTTGAGGGGGATTTTGGGGGGGGGGGGTTTGCAGGATTTGGGGAGGTTTGGGGGGGTTCTGGGAGGGTTTGGGGGGATTTTGAGGGATTTTGGGGGCATTTGGGGAGTTCCTGGTGGAATTTAGGGCACCAACGTGGTGGGAGCCCAGACGCCCCTGGGGTGCCCCCAGGTGCCCCCAGGTGTGTCCCCAGGTGTTCCTGGTACCTGTCACGCTCGGCGCTGTGGGAGCTGCTGGTCCAGTGCCCCCACATGTCCCCAAATGCCCCTGTGGTGTCCCCAGGTGTGCCCAGATGTCCCCAGGTGTGTCCAGGTCTCCTAGGTGTGTCCCAGGTGTGTTTCCAGGTGTCCCCCAGGTGCCCCCAAACTCCCTCAGGTGTGTCCCCCAGGTGACCCCAAATGCCTCCAGGAGTCCCTGTGGTGCCCCCAGGTGTGTGCCCAGGTGTGCCCAGGTGTGTCCAGGTGTGCCCCCAGGTGCCCCCAGGTGTGTGCCAGATGTGTCCCCAATGCCCCCAGGTGTGTCCCAGGTGTGCCCAGGTGCCCCCAGGTGTGTCCAGGTGTGTCCCCAATGCCCCCAGGTAGCCCCAAGTGTGCCCAAGTGTGTCCCAGGTATGACCCCAGTGCCCCCAGGTGTGTCCAGGTGTGTCCCCAATGCCCCCAGGTGTGCCCAGGTGTGCCCAAGATGTGTCCCCAATGCCCCCAGGTGTTTCCCAGGTGTGTCCCAGGTGTGTCCCCAATGCCCCCAGGTGTTTCCCAGGTGTGTCCCAGCTGTGCCCAGGTGTGTCCCAGCTGTGCCCAGGTGTGCCCAGGTGTGCCCCCAGGTGTGCCCAGGTGTGTCCCAGGTGTCCCCAGGTGTGCCCAGGTGTGTCCCCAATGCCCCCAGGTGTGCCCAGGTGTGCCCAGGTGTATTCCCGGTTACCTGTCGTGGTCAGCGCTCCGGAAGCGGGGCAGGATCTGCCGGAAGCTGCTGGTCCGGTCCAGCTTGGGCTGGCTCTTGGTGCGCTTGATGGAGCTCTTGAGGCGCCGGCTCAGGAAGCCTTGCTGGGGGCAAAGGTCACCCAGGGGTCACCCAGGGGTCACCCAGGGGTCACCCAGGGGTCATCGGGGGCTCAGGGGTCATCCAGTGGTCACAGGGACATTGGGGGTCAAGGGGTCACCCAGGGGTCAGGGGACATTGAGGTCTGTGGGGTCAGGGGTCATTGGGGTCTGGGGAGTCAGGGGTCACTGAGGGGTCAGGGGTCATGAGGCGGTCACGGGTTTGGGAGGGGTCAGGGGTCAGCAAAGGGTCAGTGGTCACTGGGGTCTGGCAGGGTCACAGGGGCCACCAAAGGGTCACAGGGTCATTGGGGTCATTGAGGTCATGGGGGTCTGGGAGGGGTCAGGGGTCACTGATGGGTCAAGGGTCATTGGGGTCACCAGAGACTGGGGGGCCAGAGGTCACTGAGAGGTCAGGGGTGACCAGGGTCGTTGGGGTCATTGGGGTCTGGGGTGGTCATTGGGGTCACGGAGGTGTGGGGGGATCGGGGTCATCGAGGGGTCAGGGGTCATCAAGTGGCCACAGGGTCATTGGGGTCAAGGGGTCACCGAGGGGTCAGCAGCCATTGGGGTCATTGAGGGGTCAGGGGTCACCAGGAGGCCACCGGGGTCTGGGGGGTCACTGGAAGGTCGGGGGTCACTGAGGGGTCTGGGGTGGTCACAGGGGTCACCATGGGGGACATGGGGTCACGGTTTCCATGGTGACGGGCAGCACAGGACCGCAGTAACCACGGCAACGGGCGGAGCGGGGCCCCGGTTATCATGGCAACGGGCAATTCCAGGTTACCATGGCAACGGGTTATTCCAGGTGCAGGTTACCATGGCAACGGGTTATCCAGGACATCACTTACCTGGTTACCATGGCAACGGGCTATTGCAGATCCAGGTTACCCGGTTACCATGGTAACAGGTTATCGAGGACATTACTTACCTGGTTACCATGGCAACGGGTGATTCAGGACCCAGGCTGCCTGGTTGCCATGGCAAGGGGTCATCGCCTGGGTCACTGGGTTACCATGGCAACGGGCAGCACAGGGCCACGGTTGCCATGGTGATGGGCAGTGGAGCATCATGGTTCCCATGGCAACGGGCACATGGGGATCACAGGAACCACGGGGGGGGGTCATGGTAGCCATGGCAACGGGGATGTGCAGGGCCAGGGTAACCATGGCAACGGGGATGCAACGGAACACTGTAACCATGACAACAGGTTGCGGGGGGGGACCACAGTAGCCATGGCAATGGGGATGCCAGTGATGCGGTAACCGTGGCAACAGGGATGTGCTGGACCACCGTAATCGTGGCAACAGGAGTGTAAGGACCACACATGGTAACTATGGCAACCGGCCTCTGATGGGGTAACCAAGGTAACGAGGATGTGCTGGACCCCAGTAACCATAGCAACAGGCACAGCTACAGCAACCACGGTAACCATGGCAACAAGGACGTGCTGGGCCACAGTAACCATGGCAACAGGGATGTGTAGGGCCACAGTAACCATGGCAACAGACACATAGGGACAATCGTAACCATGGCAACGGGCAGGACCATGGTGACTCTGGCAAGAGACGTGACAGGACTGGGGTAACCATGGCAACGGGGATGTGCTGGACCCTGGTAACCATGGCAATGGGGCATGGGGACATCAGTAACCACAGCAACGGCTGGAGGAGGGGCCACAGTAACCATGGCGACAGGCGGATGCTTTGGTAACCATCAGGCCAGGTGATTTGGTACCCCCGGTAACCACGGCAACGGCTGTGCAGGGAGCTTGGTAACCATGGCAACAGGCGGTGAGTACCACGGCAATCATGGCAACAGGTTTGTGATGGGGTAACCATGGCAACGGCTACCCAGGGTACCACAGTAACCATGGCAACGGTTGATGGGAGACCACAGTAACCACGGCAACAGTCATGAGGGGACCATGGTAGCCATGGCAACGGGTGGTGGTGGGCGGGGGGGGGGGAACATGGTAACCATGGCAACGGGCGTATGGGTACCACAATAACCACAGCGACAGGTAGTTGGAACCCCGGTAA